>NC_057813.1:354064567-354095295 GCF_018294505.1 Triticum aestivum | reverse complement strand
CCGGAGCCCCTAGTTCGCTGACGACCGAAGCCCTTCGCCGTCGTCCACCATTCTCAAGGACGTCGTTGCTCCCTTTGTTTTTGGAGTCCATGGAGTGGGGGAACAGATGCGCCACTATGTGATGAGCACTCTGGTGGCCGGAGCCTCGCCGGAGGTGACCCGTGTCGCCGGGGTTCGTCGCCGGAGCACGGCCGTTCTCTGCCCGTGGGCGCGCGTCGGGGAGAAGAAAGGGAGCGGCCGTATGGCGCATTGACCTAGCCAGGCTGGTCAGGCGGGCCCCGCGGCCCCACCTATCAGCAGAAATGGAGCCTGGCCCCGCCTCTGCCCTTTGACCCGGTCGTCGCCACGTCATTCAAGTGGAAGCGCCCCACCGCAAGCCATTTTCCCTGACTGAAGACGTATTTCAGAAAATGCGCATTCAGTTTTTCCTCTAGGGGCCTGTTTGCTGAAAAAATATCACCGATAGCTCCCTGAACTTCAACCCTTCGTATCTCGACAACCGTAACTCCGATTGAGCCCCCTCCGAGAGAGAACTGTTTCCGGATAATTTTTCCGTGGTCGTTTCTCACTTCTTCCCGGAGTATTTGTCGACCCCCAGGCAAGCCAACCTCTTAAGCCCCGAAATTGCATGTTGACTTTGCTTGCACCTTGTGTGTGTGTAGTTGCAGCTATTTCTTCTCGTTTTCATCTGCAGTTATTCCGTTATGCCTGTCATGCATGCTTGTGTTTTCATGCTACTTCTTGCCATGATAATTAGAATGTTGTTACTGATGATGCCATGTCACTACTCTAATTTATTTTCATGTCATCGTTATAAAATGCTAGGATGATGGTAATGCATCGTGGATATGTTAGTACTTGGTATTATCATGTCCTTTATACTGTAAGTGTTCACTTGAGAAGCTCGATGTTTTGTTAAAGCATGTGTAGATGTATGCTCATTGTGGCATTCATGTTCATGATGATGGGGAAGGAATTAAAATGACTTAATAATAACAAACCTCCTCCGTCATCGATGGGATCGAGTCATAGTGCCGCCAAATCGAATTTTTTCTAGTGCAACCACGTTTGCCGGTATGGGACGGCCCTAATGCGGTCTATTGTCGTGCCTCTCGCCGGTGCCTCCAACGAGGGAAGGTTATGTGCGCGTGCTACCTTGATCAGGTAGGTGGACATAAGCCTTGTGAGCCCGTTGTTAAGTTGAGTTTTGGTACCGGGTCCTAGTGTGGATCGTGGGCACGACGGTGGTCGTTGTGTCTTGAGGTAGACATGGGGCCACCCATGACTTAGCACAGAGGGGGGGTCAGTCGGAGTGCCCGGGAGAGTGTCATGACAGTAGATCGGTTTCGTCGGAATGCCGTTGGTCCACCCGAATGGGATGATGAGGCCATGGGTTCTGTGGTGTGGGTACAGTGCGCTACCTCTACAGAGTGTATTTAAACTATCGATAGCCGCATCCTCAGTCATGGGCATAAGTTCGTAGTAGGGTACACTATCGATTCTTGGTCGAAATGGAGGATAAACCTGAAATAATTAAGCTGATTAATGTGGTTGTGATCGCCGTAAGGATCACGGGCCAGATGTGGTCGGGTTGTGATTGCCGTAAGGATCACGGGCCAGATGTGGCCGGGTTGTGATCGCCGTAAGGATCACGTGCCAGATGTGGTCGGGTTGTGATCGCCGTAAGGATCACGGGCTAGTTATTGGTTGGGTTGTGATCACCATAAGGATCACGATTTTGTCTCTGTTTGTGATCAGGAAATGAGGTGATCACCATTGGTAAGAGAGTCCGAGGGACTCAGTGCACAAGTTTGGTGGCATTGCATGAGTAACATGTTTGCATTTAAAGAACCATGGTAGAACATGAGATGGTTGCATACAACTAACATGCTATGTCGGCATTTGATATGATTGGTAGTTTATTTTCAGCATAGTTTCATGATGCCATGCCATGCTTTGATTGATATGATTGAGATGATAAGCTATGTTTTGATGTTGCCATGTTAGAAATAAATTTGCTATGCCATGTTGTTGCCGTGCTAGTGGATGCCATGATGTTTGTTTGATTTATGTCTTCGGTAATATCATGCCATGCTTAGTTTCTGATATGAGCTAGATTGTTGCAGACGCTTGGTTCCTGCTTTGTCTTCTGCTTGTTTGGATGCTATGTATTTGGTTGTCTTACAAGTACATTCAATGTACTAACCTGGCCTGTCATGCCAGTTTTGTAGGTCGTTCACTTGTTCCGTCATGCTAGGCCGTAATCTTGCCAGTCCTGTGAGTTGTGGAGCCCAGCCAGAGTGATATGCTGCCAAGACTTCTGCCGCCATTTAAATAGACTTCTGCTGTCGTGTAAATAGCCTTAGGGCTATGCCAGAAGATTATATTCATCACTGATGTAATTATATACACATGTATTTGATGAATATTCTTGTACCTAGAATGCTGTATCATGGACCTGTCATGCGTCAGGTGTTATCCTTGGCTGGCGTGCGATGGCCCCCTGCTCCATGCGGATCGGGGTGCCACAGGAGGGGTCTGGCATACACAAAATGGAGGAAACGGACCTCCTACGGTCGAAACAGGGGTCCTGTTGATCGAAAGGGGTGTGGCGTACCGCAAAACGGACAAAACGCACTTGTGTTGGAGCGCTACGGTCGAAACGGGGGTCCTGTTGATCAGGAGGGGTGTGGCATATCGTAAAACGGACGAAACTGACTTGTGTTGGAGCGGTACGGTCAAAACGGGGGTCCTGTTCATCAGGAGGGGTGTGGCATACTGCTAAACGGGACTCTACGGGATACTGTTCATCTCCACCATCGACCTCCTCCAGCCTCCACGGGCTACTGTTCATCCAGCCTCCACCACGTGCTACTCCACCAGCTACTGTTCAATCACCCCTCCACCGTCTACTGTTCATCCGGCCCTCCACGGGGTCGTCCTGTTCATCCAGCCCTCCACACCACGGGGTCCTGTTCATCCAGAGGCAACGCCACCGCTCACTGTTCATCCAACCCCCCCTGCAATGCTCACTGTTCATCCAGAGAGGCAGCATTCACCGGCTTCAGTTAGGAGCAGTAGCGAATGAATCGCTCGATCGGGTTTAGTTAACAGCCATCGATTGGTCGCTCGGGTTCAGTAACGCGTAGCCTACAGTGTAATCGCTCGGATTTAGTTAGAGCCCAACGCCTTGCTAGGGTTCAGTTAGAGCCAACGCCTCGCACACACGCGCGTACGTGTATGAGAGAAACGCGCATCGCTCGGTCCCCGACCACCCCCCGTAACCGGGAACTTCCTGAAATTTTCCTCGCCCTCGCTTCTACCACGGTTTTTTCCATCATGGACGACCCAAAGAATGTCATGCAGCTGTTTCTCCAGCCCGCCCAGGACGAAAAGCCAATTTTCTGTCATGATTTATTGTCATAGAAGTAGGAGCCCACCATATCTATGATGATGCCGGGTTTTGTCACAATTATCATCATAGAACCGTCATAAGTATGACAGAAAAAAGTTTCGTTCAACCCAAAATGTCACGGATGTGTCTTTTTTTTGTAGTGCCTATGGACTCTTTCCGCAGTGTGCCTCCGATGTTTCCCAAGGTATTTTATGCGTAGTTATGTACGCGCGGTACGTGAGCCGTGACATTATGGGGCAGTCGGCGGAGGCCGAACTGCTAAGCGAGGTCCAGATTCGTCGAGTTATCGCAGTGATGTGTGGACATGACTCATTTAGAGATGTCATTGGCTTTGACATCCGACGAATTATTCGGCTTAATGAGGCCGCCATACACCTCGGTTGCAAGGGCCGCGGTGTGCTCTTCAGTGCAGAGGGAGCGCTCCATGTTTCCATTGACTGTAATGACGCCACGTGGTTCGGACATTTTAAGCTTCAAGTTATTTGACACGAGAAAAATCTTAATAAGCACTCCATGAGATGGGAAGAGACGGAGTATTGATTTCTCTCATGCGCCAGGGAAAAGTAAAAAAATGCGGGTGTGTGTAACACGCCAAAAATTTAACCAGGTTTTAGTTATTAAAATTTTGCCAAGAGTTTAAAATTTTTGCATGCAAGTATATGTCTGTTGATTTCAAAACTTTTCTTTTAATATTAAGAAATTTTTCCCAAGTGGATCCTTCCAAAATATATTGGACTTATTTTCCCTCTCATTTAAAAAAACATCTCTCAATCAGGAGATTTATTTATAAAATTATTTCACCCTAAGCTTTATTCATTAAATGACTTGTTTTAAAATTTGGAGCTCTTTTTGAACTAAAACCATTTGATATATTTAACTAAAAATTTCACCAAAATTTGGAGATATCATGTGATGTCTCTAAATCACTTTTGTGCAATAATATATTTCATTCATTGGATATTTTGAGTTCTACACCAAGTTTTCAAATCTGGTCCAGTGGGCAATTTTACACTACAACCTATTTAAATATTTCTTTAAAACTTCTACACAAATTAGGGGAGGTCAGTAGGAGCCTATTATTCCACTTTGTGCAAAAACCTATTTATGTTCTTTGAAAAAATTGAGTGAATCATACTCTTTTTCATTCTGGTCCAGCCTTGTGATTTCTACTGCAACCCTATTTATTTTTGCTCCAAAGATCTTGTGTTTTCTCCTACTTGTAGACAGCCCTACCAAACCCCTAAATCCAGGAGCATGCACCCATTGGATTAATTTTGGTTCATGAAATAATGTCATTTATTTCCTGTCCAGAATTGTAGTTTTGCAAGACTTGCACTAACAAGTTTGTGCATTTCACCAACTAACCTCACCACCCTCTTGTGCATCCAAAGAGACCCTGATCTGGAGGATTTGGCCACCCCAAGAAATGCCTAAGTGCCCTTAGCATTTTGTCAAACACCTTATGGGCATGATCTGTTTTGACATGACTTTTGACATTGCACTGGGAGCTTGCACCCCTAATAGAACTAACATGTCCACTAGACTCCCAGTGGCTCCTGGCCTGTATCTGTTAAGTTCCAGCCTAACCCAAGCTCTGCAGCATGCACTGGCATTTCTTCAAGCACGTCCCGTGCACGCCCAGAGCGTGAGCAGAGCGTGCGTTTGGCGCACGCGTGCAACCGAGCCGCCGCGTCTCACCCCGCACCCGTTCCGACTCGTGACCACCTGCAGCTAGCTGCCACGCACTCCCCGCCTCACCACTACACGCCAGCCCACCCTGGCACCCTACAGCTCCACCGCCAGAGCACTTTTGGCGGCACGCCGGCGTCGGCCGACAGCCTCTGCTCCGTTCAGCGCCGCCCAAGCCACCCCGGCTCGCCACCTGGCCCCTGGCACAGCCCGAACTCATCCGCAAGCGTGTCCGCTAGCGTTCGTCGCCGCCACGACGCCATGCAAGCTACAGAGGGGCGGTTCGCCGGTGTCCTCATCCACCGCCGCAGAACCGACCTCGTCGCGCTATAAAAGGACGCCCCGAAACCTTCCGAGCATGCAAGCGACTCTTAAGCCATCCCCTAGGACCCCTTGGGGAAGCCAATCGACCCGGGGAGGTCATCTTCCCCACCTCCGGCAGCAGCGACCGCCGCCATGGCCCCAGCTCTTCCAGCGCCACCAGGGCCTCTCCCTCCCATTTCTCTACACCAAGAACACCTCCTTCCTTCCAGGAACCCAACCCCCTACTCGATTTTGATCGGGAACCACATTCGCCCCAAAACCACTCTGCCACCGAAGCCTCCTCCGCCGCGAAGCTCGCCGCCGGCAACTCCCTCCGTCCCCACCGGCCTGGCGACCACCGGGAGGACCGCCCTGGAGTGGCGGATCCATCCCCACCCTCGGGGCCCCGCGAGGAGCCGCCAGTCGCCGGCGACGATCGCCGGAGCTCCGCCTCCGCTCGGGACAAAGAAAGAAGGGGGAAAAAGAAATAGGCAAACTTGACTAGTGGGCCCCCGGGACCCACTATCAGTGTCTCACCGCGCCGTCCATGTGTTTAAGTGAAGGCATAATCCACCCCAGTACGTTTCTCCCGCTTCGAAAGCGTATTCCATTCTGAAACGTTTTTCTTTTTCTGTTTTATTTAAAATCAGATTTGACCAAAACTTTGACTGGTTATATCTTTTTAAATGCAACTCCAAATGAAATGATTATTTTTCCTACCTCTCTCAAATTTCACCTAGTTTATTTTAAGATTTATTTGAAAAAAAATTCAGAACAACTTTTGGTGCTGTTTTTATTTTGTGTGTTAATTCTTTTATACTGCTAAAATAGGATTTTTGAAGAAAGGAGAAATGTTTCAAGTTTTGGAGTGCACACTGCCTTTCCACACATTGAAGGCAAGCATTCTGAACCCCGGCATAATTTTTTTGTGTGTTCGATGACA
Organism: Triticum aestivum; assembly: GCF_018294505.1. Classification (NCBI taxonomy): domain Eukaryota; kingdom Viridiplantae; phylum Streptophyta; class Magnoliopsida; order Poales; family Poaceae; genus Triticum; species Triticum aestivum. Next base: position 354,088,945 of record NC_057813.1, on the reverse strand, counting down.
CGTTCATAACATCACCTCACTTTGGAGAAACTTGTTATTTCATGTGATATGATCATATGCATGGGTGCATGTTATTGATTTCCATGCTGTTGGAAATGGACACACTTGTGATGATAATCACCCTCATGTGCCTTGCATGCATACCGGCAGGAACCCGGGAAAACCTCTGCCTTGGGTAGGCATGAGTTTGTCGCCGGTCTCCGTCGGGACGGTTATGTCTGGTATGGCATGGCAAGGTGATATGAGCGGTGACTCTGTTGGTTGAAATATATTCGTCATCCTAATCATGCAGGGAATACTTAAACCTCCTGAGTCGACCGTAGATCGAGTCTTGTGCCAGTAACCCCCATACTTGTTTCGTACTACCACTCGTCTCTACAGCAAGTAGAGTACGGTTCAGTAAGTTGTCAACCTCTTTCTAGCACACACCGTACAGAGAGGCCATGGTGGAAGATACCGGTTGTAGCTGGTAGGCAGGCCACCTGGTCCGGGGCATGGGTGTTTCCGGTTGGGACCGAGAGGGGAGGCCACCCCTTAGAGCGCGCGATATAAATTTGATCCCATGCTACGCGAGGTTGTAGCCTCCCCACTTAGAGTTTGCTTAACAGGTGTCGTGGGTGATTCCAGACACGTGTGATATAAGCTGGTGTGTGCAAGTTAGGTGTGTTTTCAACAAAAAGACCGTAGACGGAATTAGTCCCGATGGACTAAAGAAATCCATTACTCGTGGGTAAAAAGTACACCCTCTGCAGAGATTAAACCTATTCGAATAGCCGTGTCCATGGTTAAGGATTACAGTCTGGGATGGGTCAAGTGTCGGTCTTAGTGTCGGTCTTCGGAGGTGAAACTGTTAACCAGAACTGGAACTACTACCTGTGACTTGTGATAATTATGATTATTATTATTGTTGGCTAACCCGTGATATTATTGTTATTATCGAGTATCTCTGGGATGGTTCTACCTCCGGGATATTCACTATGATTGTTTATTTTAAAGCCCTTTGTGTGGTGTCGCTCAGACGCCCGACTGTGGCATTTCTTTTAAAGCCCTTTATGTGGTGTCGCTCAGACGCCCGACTGTGGCATTTCTTTTAAAGCCCTTTATGTGGTGTCGCTCAGACGCCCGACTGTGGCATTTCTTTTAAAGCCCTTTATGTGGTGTCGCTAAGACGCCCGACTGTGGCTTTGCTTGTTATTTATTTCCTAAATTTTAATACTACTATGTTATTGCAATTTTATAAATAACTTGCTTGCACGCATCAGAGATTTATTTATCTTTTGTGACTGACGTCATGAGCATAAAATATTTTTAGCACATCATTGTTATATTATACCTGTGTTCATAATGTTTGCGAGTACATTCAAAGAACTCATTGGCTTGTCCCTGGCTATTGTCTTGGCCAGATTTTCTTGCACGAAGAGGAGCGACGCGATGACAGCCCCGGAACCTAAGTAATGGAGATAGCAGCCTCGCGAAGATAGGAGTTAACCTGGTCAGCTGTTCCCGTGGGAAATGGAGTCCCATAGGCACTGATGTTTCACAACCCGCTTCCGCCATCAACCACTAGAAACCCAATTGTTGTACTCACAGGCGAGAATGGTCTTGTACTGCATATTTTGTTTTCTACTTGGAATTTCTGTATCAAGTTGGAGCCTCATCAGCTAACAGTAATCCTGGGGCTGATGAGCACGACGGTCTTTTCTGGAAATTTATTACCCGGAAAACCGGTCGTGACAGTGTGCCAGTGTACCGTAGTACACAAAGAAAAGTGATACGGGAAACAAGTATTTCATTTATCTCTTTGGATGAACAAAATTACAAGATCCCATAAAAATGGTTGCGCTCCGTGGCCTACTAGTGCGGCCTGCCCTACTATGACGATGTGCGGTCTCCTGGTTCCCCGTGCCTCGAAAAGCTCCTGGTTAATTACTCCCGTGGGTTGTTCCGCGAGATACCTCCGATTAAGCCGTGTGGTCGTCTTTGCTTCACGTTCTCCATGCATGATGATGCTGGTGTGTGTGTGTGTGGTGTGGGCGGCGGCAAAGCCCGTGTCCTCGTTGGTACACGTGCCGCTCAAAACATGGCTTTGTGCTGGCCATGTTCGCCCTCGCCGTCGCACCTCGTCGGTCTTGACAACGTTGATGTAATTGGTGTTGAATTTGCATGGCTCTTGCTCTGCTAGGACTTCTTGACAATGTAGTGGCATCGTCGGGTATGCAAGGGGTTTGCCTTGCGGGAGTATTCTTATGGAGACCGGCACTGGTGTAAATCCAACGCTCGCTCATATCGGCAATGCCGGTGTGGTTGGCGCCTCATCTATGCTGGACACCGTGTTTATGGTGGTCCTCCAAGACAAGGGCGCCGCCTCACGGGGCCATCGAAAGTTAGTGTTCGAAAAGTCACGTTGCCTCCTCGCCGTCACGCCTCATCTTCATGGGCTCTGGGTCATGGAGACCGTCATGTGGCACCATCTTCTCCTCCAGGTCACGGACAGCACAGCATCGCGGCTCCGTGTTGCAGATAGCATCGAGGGTGTATGTTATCTTCTTGGCTCCGTGTCACGGGCTCCATCTTGACGAGGTAGACATTGGTGGTGATGTCTCGCGATCTCCATGACTCTTTCATCCTTCGCAGCATGCGGCGGCATCCTCGGGAACTCCATGCCTCCGTTCCAGCTTGATGATGTTGACGTTGGTGGTGTCCTCCTTGCAAGCTCCTGATACGTCCATTTTGCATCATGCTTTTATATCAATATTTATTGCATTATGGGCTTTTATTACACATTATATCTCAATACTTATGGATATTCTCTCTTATTTTACAAGGTTTACCATGAAGAGGGGGAATGCCGGCAGCTGGAATTCTGGCAGGAAAAGGAGCAAACGTTGGAAACCTATTCTGCACAGCTCCAAAAGTCCTGAAACTCCACGAAACAACTTTTTTGAATTAATAAGAATTTCTGAGCGAAAGAAATAGGCCAGGGGGCCACACCCTATCCAGGAGAGAGCCCCCCCTATAGGGTGCACCCCCTATCTCCTGGGCCCCCTGGTGCGCCTCCGGTGTCCATCTTCTGCTATATCATCACTTTTACCCTAGAAAAAATCGTGGGCAAGCTTATGGGACGAAACTATGCCGCCACGAGGAGGAACCTTGGCGGAATCAATCTAGGGCTCTAGCGGAGCTGTTCTGCTGGGGACACTTCCCTCCAGGAGGGGGAAATCATCACCAACATCATCACCAACGATCCTCTCATCGGGAGGGGGTGAATCTCCATCAACATCTTCACCAGCACCATCTCCTCTCAAAACCCTAGTTCATCTCTTGTATCCAATCTTGTATCAAAGCCACAAATTGGTACCTGTGGGTTGCTAGTAGTGTTGATTACTCCTTGTAGTTGATACTAATTGGTTTACTTTGTGGAAGATCATATGTTCAGATCCTTTATGCATATTATTACTCCTCTGATTATGAACATGAATATGCTTTGTGAGTAGTTACGTTTGTTCCTGAGGACATGGGAGATGTCTTGCTATTAGTAGTCATGTGAATTTGGTATTCATTTGATATTTTGATGAGATGTATGTTGTCTTTTCCTCTAGTGGTGTTATGTGAACATAGACTACATAAAACTTCACCATTATTTGGTTCTAGAGGAAGGCATGGGGAAGTAATAAGTAGATGATGGGTTGCTAGAGTGACAGAAGCTTAAACCCTAGTTTATGCGTTGCTTCATTAGGGGCTGATATGGATCCATAAGTTTAATACTATGGTTAGGTTTACCTTAATACTTCTTTTCTAGTTGAGGATGCTTGCAATAGGGGTTAATCATAAGTGGGATGCTTGTCCAAGTTAGGGCAGTACCCAAGTTCCGGTCCACCCACATATCAAATTATCAAAGTACGGAACGTGAATCATTTGAGTATGATGAAAACTAGCTTGACGATAATTCCCAATGTGTCCTCGGGAGCTCCTTTCTCATTATTAGAAATTGTCCAGGCTTATCCTTTGCTACATAAAGGATTGGGCCACCTTGCTGCACTTTATTTAATTTCTTTACTTGTTGCTCGTTACTATTTATCTTATCACAAAACTATCTATTACCTACAATTTCAATGCTTGCAGAGAAAACCTTACTGAAAACCGCTTATCATTTCCTTCTGCTCCTCGTTGGGTTCGACACTCTTACTTATCGAAAGGACTACGATAGATCCCCTACACTTGTGGGTCATCAAGACTCTTTTCTGGCGCCGTTGCCGGGGAGAGTAGCGCTTTTGGTGAGTGGAACTTGGTAAGGAAACATTTATATAGTGTGCTGAAATTTTCTGTTACTTGTCACTATGGAAACTAATCGTTTGAGGGGCTTTTTTGGGGTATCTTCACCCCAACCAGAAGAGCAAAGAGTTGATCCTCAACCTACTGAACTTGATGAAAATATTTACTTTGAGATTCCTTCGAGTATGATAGAGAAACTGCTAGCTAATCCATTTGCAGGAGATGGAACATTGCATCCTGATTTACACCTTATCTTTGTGGATGAAGTTTGTGGATTATTTAAGCTTGCAGGTATTCCCGATGATGTTGTCAAAAGGAAGGTCTTCCCTTTATCTTTGAAGGGAGATGCAATGACATGGTATAGGCTATGTGATGATACAAGATCTTGGAATTATAAGCGATTGAAGTTGGAATTTCACCCGAAGTTCTATCCTATGCATCTTGTTCATCGTGATCGTAATTACATATATAATTTCTGGCCTCGCGAAGGAGAAAGCATCGCTCAAGATTGGGGGAGGCTTAAGTCAATGTTATATTCGTGCCCCAATCATGAGCTCTCTCGGGAAATGTTTATTCAGAATTTCTATGCTCGGCTTTCTCTTGATAATCGCAACCTGCTCGATACTTCCTGTGTTGGTTCTTATATGCGGAAGACTATTGATTTCAAATGGGACTTATTGGAAATAATTAAATGCAACTTTGAATATTGGGGTTCCGACGATGGTAAGGAGTTAGGTATGACACCTAAGTTCGATTGTGTTAAATCTTTTATGGATACCGATGTTTTTCATGGATTTAGTGCTAAGTATGGACTTGACTCTAAGATAGTAGCTACTTTTTGTGAATCTTTTAGTACTCACATTGATCTCCCTAAGGAGAAGTGGTTTAAATATAATCCTCCTATTGAAGTTAAAGTAGTTGCACCTATTACAGTCGAAGAAAAGACTATTACCTATAGTGATCCTATTGTTCCTACTGCTTATGTTGAAAAACCTCCTTTTCCTGTTAGGATAAAGGATCATGCTAAAGCTTCGACTGTAGTTCGTAACAGTAATACTAGGAATTATACACCTCCTGAGCAAATTAATGTTGAACCTAGTATTGCTATGGTTAAAGATCTCTTGGATGAGGACTTAAATGGGCATGTTATTTCTTTCTTGGGTGAGACTGCTAATATTGCTAGACCTGATACTAAGACACGTAGACCTGTCGTAGGCACGCCTGTTATTTCTGTTAAAATAGGAGATCATTGTTATCATGGCTTATGTGATATGGGTGCCAGTGCTAGTGCGATACCTTATGATCTTTATAAAGAAATTATGCATGATATTGCACCCGTTGAATTAGAAGACATTGATGTTACTATTAAGCTTGCTAATAGGGATACCATTAAACCTATTGGGATTGTTAGAGATGTTGAAGTTTTGTGTGGGAAGGTTAAATACCCTGCTGATTTTCTTGTTCTTGCTTCCCCACAAGATGCCTTTTGTCCAAATTTTTTTGGTAGACCCTTCTTGAATACTGCTAGTGCTAAGATTAATTGTGAAAAGAATATTGTCACTGTTGGCATAGATGGTATGTCTCATAAGTTTAATTTTGCTAAGTTTAGTAGACAACCTCGTGATAGGGAACCACCTAGTAAGGATGATATTATTGGTCTTGCCTCCATTGTTGTTCCTCCAACTAATCCGTTAGAACAATATTTGCTAGACCATGAAAACGATATGTTTATGAAGGAAAGGGAAGAAATAAATGAAGTGTTCCTTAAACAGGAACCTATGCTGAAACATAACCTTCCCGTTTAAATTCTTGGGGATCCCCTCCACCCAAGGGTGATCCCGTGTTTGAACTTAAGCCATTACCTGATAATCTTAAGTATGCTTATCTTGATGAAAAAGAAATATATCCTGTTATTATTAGTGCTAACCTTTCAGAGAAAGAAGAAGAAAGATTATTGAAAACTCTGAAGAAGCACCGTGTAGCTATTAGATATACTCTGGACGATCTTAAGGGCATTAGTCCCACATTATGTCAACACAAGATTTCAGTGGAGAAAGATGCCAAACCAGTTAGAGATCCTCAAAGACGATTAAATCCCAAGATGAAGGAAGTGGTAAGAAAGGAGATACTAAAGCTCCTTGAGGCAGGTATTATTTATCCCGTTGCTGATAGTGAATGGGTAAGCCCTGTCCATTGTGTCCCTAAAAAGGGAGGTATTACCGTCCTTCCTAATGATAAAGATGAATTGATCCCGCAAAGAATTATTACAGGTTATAGGATGGTAATTGATTTCTGTAAGTTAAATAAAGCTACTAAGAAAGATCATTACCCTTTGACTTTTATTGATCAAATGCTAGACAGGCTATCCAAACACACACATTTTTGCTTTCTAGATGGTTACTCTGGTTTCTCTCAGATACCCGTGTCAGCGAAGGATCAATCTAAAACTACTTTTACTTGCCCTTTTGGTACTTTTGCTTATAGACGTATGCCTTTTGGTTTATGTAATGCACCTGCTACCTTTCAAAGATGCATGGTGGCTATATTCTCTGATTTTTGTGAAAAGATTTGTGAGGTATTCATGCATGACTTCTCCGTCTATGGATCCTCCTTTGATGATTGTTTGAGCAACCTTGATCGAGTTTTTCAGAGATGCGAAGACACTAGTCTCGTCCTGAATTGGGAAAAGTGTCACTTTATGGTTAATGAAGGCATTGTCTTGGGGCACAAGATCTCCGAGAGAGGTATTGAAGTTGATAAAGCCAAAGTTGATGCTATTGAAAAGATGCATGTCCCAAGGACATAAAAGGTATAAGAAGTTTCCTTGGTCATGCCGGTTTTTATAGGAGGTTCATTAAGGACTTTTCTAAAATCTCAAGGCCTATGACTAATTTATTGCAAAAAGATATCCCTTTTGTCTTTGATGATGATTGTGTAGAAGCTTCTGAAACACTTAAGAAAGCTTTGATCACTGCACCTATTGTTCAGCCACCTGATTAGAATTTACCTTTTGAAATTATGTGCGATGCTAGTGATTATGCTGTAGGTGATGTTCTTGGGCAAAGAGTTGATAAGAAATTGAATGTTATCCAGTATGCTAGTAAGACTCTTGATACTGCCCAGAGAAATTATGCTACTACTGAAAAAGAGTTCTTAGCAGTTGTGTTTGCATGTGATAAGTTTAGACCTTATATTGTTGATTCCAAAGTTACTATTCACACTAATCATGCTGCTATTAAATATCTTATGGAAAAGAAAGATGCTAAGCCTAGACTCATTAGATGGGTTCTCTTGCTCCAAGAATTTGACTTGCATATTATTGATAGGAAAGGAGCTGAGAACCCCGTTGCAGATAACTTGTCTAGGTTAGAGAATGTTCTTGATGACCCACTGCCTATTAATGATAGCTTTCCTGATGAACAATTAGCGGTCGTCAATGCTTCTCGTACTGCTCCTTGGTATGCTGATTATGCTAATTACATTGTTGGTAAATTTATACCGCCTAGTTTCACATACCAGCAAAAGAAAAAGTTCTTTTATGATTTAAGACATTACTTCTGGGATGATCCACACCTTTATAAAGAAGGAGTAGATGGTGTTATTAGACGTTGTGTGCCCGAGCATGAACAGGAACAGATTCTATGTAAGTGTCACTTTGAATCTTATGGAGGACACCACGCTGGAGATAGAACTGCACACAAGGTACTACAATCTGGTTTTTATTGGCCAACTCTTATCAAAGATGCTCGTAAGTTTGTCTTATCCTGTGATGAATGTCATAGAATAGGTAACATTAGTAGACGTCAAGAAATGCCTATGAATTACTCTCTTGTTATTGAACCATTTGATGTTTGGGGCTTTGATTATATGGGACCTTTTCCGGCCTCTAATGGTTATACACATATTTTAGTTGCTGTTGATTACGTTACTAAGTGGGTAGAAGCTATTCCAACTAGTAGTGCTGATCATAACACTTCTATTAAAATGCTTAAAGAAGTTATTTTTACAAGGTTTGGAGTCCCTAGATATCTTATGATTGATGGTGGTTCACATTTTATTCATGGTGCTTTCCGTAGGATGCTTGCTAAGTATGATGTCAATCATAGAATAGCATCTCCTTATCATCCGCAGTCTACTGGTCAAGTAGAGTTGAGCAATAGAGAGCTCAAATTAATTTTGCAAAAGACTGTGAATAGATCTGGAAAGAATTGGTATAAAAAACTTGATGATGCATTATGGGCCTATAGAACTGCATACAAAAATCCTATGGGTATGTCTCTTTATAAGATGGTTTATGGAAAAGTGTGTCATTTACCTCTTGAACTTGAACATAAGGCATAGGCTATCAAAGAGCTCAATTATGACTTCAAACTTGCCGGTGAGAAGAGGTTATTTGATATTAGCTCACTTGATGAATGGAGAACCCAAGCATATGAGAATGCCAAGCTTTTCAAAGAAAAAGTCAAACGCTGGCATGATAAGAGGATACAAAAGCGTGAGTTTAACGTAGGAGATTATGTGTTATTATTCAACTCTCGTTTAAGATTTTTTGCAGGAAAACTTCTCTCAAAATGGGAAGGTCCCTACGATATCAAGGAGGTCTACCGTTCTGGTGCTATAAAAATCAATAACTTCAAAGGCACAAATCCAAGGGTGGTAAATGGTCAAAGAATTAAACACTATATTTCAGGTAATCCTATCAATGTTGAAACTAATATTATTGAAACCGTAACCCCTGAGGAATACATAAGGGACACTTTCCAGAACGTTCCGGACCCCGAAAAGGCATAGTTATGTGGTACGGTAAGTAAACCGACTCCAAAACAAGTCCAATGGCAATTTTTATCAGTTTTGGATTATTTAAGAATTTTAGGAAGAAAGAAGTAGTATGAAAGGGACACGAGGCTCCCAAGAGAGTGGAGGGCGCCACCCCCCTATAGGGCGCGCCCCCCTGTCTTGTGGGCACCTCGTGTGCCTCCCGGACTCTGTTTTCTTGTATGTTACGTATTTTGGTCGGTAAAAATTCATTATATATACTCCTGAAGGTTTTGACCATCGTATCACGCAATTATCCTCTGTTTTTGTTTTGAGCTGTTCCTGTTGCAGAATTAAGCAAGATGTCTTCTGAGGAGTCAGTTGGGGAGAGCCGGGTGTCTCACCCAATGCCAGGTCCATGAGCGAATAACGAGGCCTACCACTTTGGACCATCAACGGAGGATGAGATGGAGGCTGATTTGAAAAGGATAGATGCCATGTAAGAAAATCAAGAAGTCACCTCTTGTATCCGAGCAGAATTCATGATGGGGGAACTACCGAGCGTGGCTATTCCAACTTCAGTCATCCCTTCCAACTCTAGATTTCTTTCTTATGAAAATATGAAAAAGATTTTCACTTGTTCTCAAGAATCTATGCAGCATCCTTGGGTAAAAGGAGCCTTCGCCGTTATGGGCAAGCTCCGCAAAGAAATTATGGATCTCAAACAACAAGTCAATAAGCTCGAGGAGGAGAACCGCATCCTGAAGGGCATCATAGCCAAGAAGATCATAACACCAACCGTGAAGAAGGAGAAATAATCACATGCGTATGGGCACTCCCCCTGGCAACTGCCAAGCTTGGGGAAGGTGCCCCGGTATCGTATCACCATCACACTCCTATCTTTACCGCTTTATTTAGTTCGATCCTTTTAGTAGTGTCTTGATTTAGTACTTTGAAGTTTTGATATCAAGTAGTTTGAGTTTTGCATTGTGATCTCTTTATGTAATCAAGTCCGTGTGCTATCTATAATAAAGTTTAGTGTTGAGTCAAGGGCTTTGCTATGTGCTATGATCTTGAGAAAGTATAAAGAATAAAAGAGTTCATATTGATCTTATGGATAGTGATAACTTCACACATAGAAAGTATGAGGCATAAAAATTGTTGAGAGTTGATGAACGTAGCCTTGGTCATCATTGCAATTAATAGGAAGTGATAAGGAAAGAGGGGTTCACATATAAATATATTATCTTGCACACCTTTTATGATTGTGAAGCACTCATTAAGTATGACATGCTAAAAGAGTTGATGTTGGGCAAGGAAGACAACGTAATGGTTTATGTTTTCCGACATCTCAGTTAAAGTATATTGTCATTGACCTTCCAAACATGTTGAGCTTGCCTTTCCCCCACATGCTAGCCAAATTCCTCGCACCAAGTAGAAATACTACTTGTGCTTCCAAATATCCTTAAACCTAGTTTTGCCATGAGAGTCCACCATACCTACCTATGGATTGAGTAAGATCCTTCAAGTAAGTTGTCATCGGTGCAAGCAATAAAAATTGCTCTCTAAATATGTATGACTTATTAGCGCAGAGAAAATAAGCTTCGTACGAACTTGTTGTGGAAGTAATAAAAGCGACGGACTGCATACTAAAGGTCCACATACAAGGGGCAATATAAAGTGACGTTCTTTTGCATTAAGATTTTATGCATCAACCCTAAACATGCATGACAACCTCTGCTTCCCTCTGCGAACGGCCTATCTTTTACTTTACATTTTTACTTTATGCTTGAGTCAAGGTGATACTCACCTTTCCCTTTTTACTTTATCCTTTGCCAAGCTCCTCGTGTTTGAAAGATCATGATATATATATCCAATTGGATGTAAGTTAGCATGGGCTATTATTGTTGACATCACCTAAAGGTGAATACATTGGGAGGCAACACAATAAGCCCCTGTCTTTCTCAGTGTCCGGCTGAAACTCTATAACCACAAGTATTGCGTGAGTGTTAGCAATTGTAGGAGACTACGAGATAGTTGAGTATGCGAGCTCGCTGAAAAGCTCTATTATTGACTCTTTTTGATGTTACGATAAATTGCAATTGCTTCAATGACTGAGATTATAGTTTGTTAGATCCCAATGAAGTTTTTGAACCATACTTGACATTGTGAATTGCTTATTACTTGAGCATAGGAAATCATATGACAAAATCTATATATGTTGTTGTTATTAGAATGATCATGATGCCCTCATGTCCGTATTTTATTTTTATCGACACCTCTATCTCTAAAACATGTGGACATATTTTTCGATTTCGGCTTCCGCTTGAGAACAAGCGAGGTCTAAGCTTGGGGGTGTTGATACGTCCATTTTGCATCATGCTTTTATATCAATATTGATTGCATTATGGGCTGTTATTACACATTATATCTCAATACTTATGGCTATTCTCTCTTATTTTACAAGGTTTACCATAAAGAGGGGGAATGTTGGAAGCTGGAATTCTGGCTGCAAAAGGATAAAATGTTGGAAACCTATTCTGCACAGCTCCAAAAGTCCTGAAACTCCACGAAACAACTTTTGGGAATTAATAAGAATTTCTGAGCGAAAGAAATAAGCCAGGGGGCCCACACCCTGTCCAGGAGACATCCCCCCCATATAGGGCGCGCCTCCTATCTCCTGGGCCCCCTGGTGGGCCTCCGGCGTCCATCTTCTGCTATATCATCACTTTTACCCTGGAAAAAAGTCATGGGCAAGCTTACGGGACGAAACTCCGCCGCCACGAGGCGGAACCTTGGCGGAATCAATCTAGGGCTCTGGCGGAGCTGTTCTGCCGGGGACACTTCCCTCCGGGAGGGGGAAATCATCACCAACGTCATCACCAACGATCCTCTCATCGAGAGGGGGTGAATCTCCATCAACATCTTCATCAGCACCATCTCCTCTCAAAACCCTAGTTCATCTCTTGTATCCAATCTTGTATCAAAACCACAAATTGGTACCTGTGGGTTGCTAGTAGTGTTGATTACTCCCTGTAGTTGATACTAATTGGTTTACTTGGTGGAAGATCATATGTTCAGATCCTTTATGCATATTATTATTCCTCTGATTATGAACATGAATATGCTTTGTGAGTAGTTACGTTTGTTCCTGAGGACATGGGAGAAGTCTTGCTATTAGTAGTCATGTGAATTTGGTATTCGTTCGATATTTTGATAAGATGTATGTTGTCTTTTCCTCTAGTGGTGTTATGTGAATGTCAACTACATGACACTTGACCATTATTTTGGCCTAGAGGAAGGCATGGGGAAGCAATAAGTAGATGATGGGTTGCTAGAGTGACAGAAGCTTAAACCCTAGTTTATGCGTTGCTTCGTTAGGGGCTGATATGGATCCATATGTTTAATGTTGTGGTTAGGTTTACCTTAATACTTCTTTTGTAGTTGCATATGCTTGCAATAGGGGTTAATCATAAGTGGGATGCTTGTCCAAGTTAGGGCAGTACCCAAGTTCCGATCCTCCCACATATCAAATTATCAAAGTACAGAACGCGAATCATTTGAGCGTGATGAAAACTAGCTTGACGATAATTCCCAATGTGTCCTCGGGAGCTCCTTTCTCATTATTAGGAACTGTCCAGGCTTGTCCTTTGCTACATAATGGATTGGGCCACCTTACTGCACTTTATTTACTTTATTTACTTGTTCCTCGTTACTATTTATCTTATCACAAAACTATCTATTACCTACAATTTCAGTGCTTGTAGAGAAAACCTTACTGAAAACCGCTTATCATTTCCTTCTGCTCCTCGTTGGGTTCGACACTCTTACTTATCGAAAGGACTACGATAGATCCTCTACACTTGTGGGTCATCAGCTCCACGCTACAATTCTCTGTGGTACCGGGTGTTGGCGATGGGCGTCATCTTGGTGAGCTCCGCACCGCCATCCAAGGCGGCACGGTGGCGGCATCATTCCGAGCCTCCATGCCTTTGTCCTCCATGGCACCGACTTGATAAAGAAGAGGACGCGCATCATCCTAGCGAGCTCCGTCTCACCATCCTCCGCAACACGCGGCACCATCCCTTCGAGCTCCGCGGCTTCGGGCTCCAGCTTGACGAAATAGATGTCGGTGGCATCCTCAATGGGCGCCACGCCTCCTTCCTCTAGCTCCAACATGACGAAGTGGATGGCTAGCGTCCTTCTTGTGAGCTCCCAGTCATGATCCTTGCGGCACCAGGTTGATGATGTTGACATTGGCGTCATCTTGGCGAACTCCGTGGCGCCATCCACCGTGGTACGGCCGCGGCATCCTCCCGAGCCTCCACGCCTTCATCCTCCATGGCGCCGGCTTGATGAAGTTAACACTGGCGTCATCTTGGCAAACTCCGTGCCACGATCCACCACGGCACATCGGCGGCATCCTCGTGATCTCCACGTCATGATCCTTGCGCACCTGGTTGATGATGTTGACATTGGGCGTCATCTTGGCGAGCTCCACGCCACCATCCTCCATGGCGCCGGCTTGATGAAGAAGTCGAGGGCGTCATCTAGGCGAGCTCCACGCCTCCGTCCTCTATGGCGCTATCTTGACGAAGTAGATGGCGATCGGCCTCCCAGCAGGCTTGACGCCTCCTCCTTGCTATGTGCGTCCATGGGTGAGTGTGCGGCCATGTGTGAGAGCGCCACAGTTTTTTCCGCCGCATCCGGGTGCGTGAGACCTACACACATAGAACAAGAACAAGATTATTTTACCGTCGGAAATCCTCCTATGGGCGCGTTCATCTGCTCGTCGCTGCTCTTCTTCCGTGTGAGGGTGTCGTCGTCGTGTTCCCTTGGCGCACGCGCTACTTCACGGATGCTCTCTCCGATCTCCTCGACGCTGCAGCCAGGGGCGCATCTCCTCGTCTTTTCTGGGCATGCATGAGCCTATGGGAGGTGTTGTTGCCTCGCTGGCTGCCTCTTCTTAGTGCGCTGCATGCATTCTGTCTCCCTTGCAAGCTGTGTTCTTGCGTGAGTTCCTCCGTCCGTGATATGTGTGCTTGCTGCCTGCATACATAAAAGAGATATAGATGTACGTCGCATCCACTGCCGCCGTTGCTCGGAGAGCATGCCGCCGCCGTGGGCGTGGCCTTCCTGTTGTTCTCGACGCTGCCGCCATGGTGCGTCTTCTACCTCCCTGGTGTATTGTTCTTCTCACATAGCACTGAAAACATAGTAACAAAATAAAATTAGTCTCATCTCCTCGGCATCGCCGTAGCTGGCTTTTTCCCCCTGGGCTTCGTGTGTTATCAAACGTGCGGCCACGAGCGTGCCGCCGCCTCCTGCGTTGTGTTTGTCCTGGTGCGCGCCTCATCTCCGCTGGTTACATGCGTGATTTTGGCTGTGGTGCCCCTTGCTCAACGTAGCCGGCTCAGCGCGTCTCCATCTTCTCTGTGTCTCTCCTTTGCTGCGTACGTGAAGCCTTGCCTCCTTGCCCCGGTTGGGTGGGTTCTCTTGTATTTATATAGGCAGGAGGCAGAACCCTTGGCCACCACACATCGGTGCAAACTTTCCAATATTTGGGCTGCTAGTTGCAAATCGCATCTTAAGCTTTCCATCTTTCAATCTTCCTTTTCAATACTTTTCTTCTTGCCCGGCACACATGCACAAATAAAAGGAAAGATCATCTCGTACACAGAGATTTATGGGTATATACTGTCCGGCCGGTTTCTTTCCGAACGTGCCGCACAAGAACATGTTGCCCTTTTTTTTCTTCATGTACGCATCCAGATCAAAATCCATTTGAATCAATACTTTTAGGCATGTTTGGATAGTGCGGGTACTCAGGCATATATGTGCGCACTCGCGGGCCAGCCGCAGATACTCCAATATGTATATGTATGGTCTATACATAGGAGAGGGTATTCGGCGACATATGGATGCGAACTTGCCGGTATATAAGTACAAGAATACGTAAGTACATACGTATCTCAGCTAGCTAAGCGCCTACGTACGTGTGGCCAGAAAAGTGTGCATGCACACATATTAGTTGCACCAAGATTTCATGCATATCCCTATGCAAGCATGACAAGTACGTGCTTGCATGTGCCATGCAAAAGTATTTTGCCATTGCATTATTTCTCATCTTTGTTTATATAGCCTGTATCAAAACTCGTTAGAATTTTAATTATTTTATGCAACAGTGCACAAAAACTCGTCG
Organism: Triticum aestivum; assembly: GCF_018294505.1. Lineage (NCBI taxonomy): Eukaryota > Viridiplantae > Streptophyta > Magnoliopsida > Poales > Poaceae > Triticum > Triticum aestivum. The sequence continues at coordinate 354,073,716 of NC_057813.1, read as the reverse complement.
AACAAATGCCCCCTCGTCGAGTTGAGGTTGAGTGCGAAGCAAATCGAGCTTGACTCGACGGTTTTTTTAATTGGCGCATAATTCATATGCAGCCTGGAGAACGATTTCGGAGATGATATCTCCGTGACGACCTGTGCATTGTTTCGAAGATGATTGGTTAATAATGATGTAATTGAGTGTAGGCATGTCCATCCACACTTGTGTTCTCTAAGGAGCTCATTGGATCGTATAACACGCATGATGCTAGCCAACGAAGGAACCATATCATGTCTTCATTCCATTGCGAAACATCATGCCTTATTCTGAAAACAAAAAACAAAATTTTACCAATCTTGTCGCGACCGTCTAGTTGCTACGGTGCCAGCGGACTTGATTGGATGGTTTCACAGATTCACGCGGGCCGCACTGGCGCGTTGCACTGCTCCCGTGATCTCCTTGTGTTGATGTAGGTAAGGCATCGATAGACTGTCCATAGCTCCCCTTCATTGAACGAACCATCACACCATCCATGGTGTGACAATTCTGGTGGTGCGCCGGGACACCATCGGTCTTACGGATAATTGAGGGGTTGACGTTTCCCCCATGCTTCATTGTTGTTGGAGACGGGGTTGCCGAGACAAATCGGCTCCACCTTCATGAGCGCCGGTGTTGACTTCTAGCGCCCATCGTGCGTGTCGGTGTAGACCATTGGTTGTCGGGCTGTCGTCGGTGTTTTCAGGGACACATGGGTATTGCTGCACCCAAACACCCAAGACGTAGTTCTATGTAGTGGTTGTTGCCTGAATGCCGTCGATGATGACAGGGAGTGTCTCTCCATGGCTGCAAAAGATGTTGGAGGAGCACCATTAGGAACACCAAACGAAAACAGGCGACAAAGAGAGGGGAAAAAAGTTTGTGGGTTTTAAAATGTTGGCTTTCCCGTTATACACCAGCTATAGGCATGATATCCAACAAGACTACCGAAGGACTTGTCATTGGGAACCGTCAAAAGACCTTGACGATTGCAACTCAACAACTTAAATTGATTTGGTGTACATATATGAAGACGCCATGTTTCGGGGTGCTTCTGAGAGGCAACAAAAATTCATACTCTAGCCCATCATCATACTGAGGGGCCCCATAGCTCAATATGGCCCCTGCACACGCCCCATGCACCCAGAGACTTGGGTATGGTAGGTTCAGGGAAAATGGTTTTGGGACAATGGCTTGGCAATTTTTCTTCGTGCATATTCAGGGATTGTCGGAGTAAATGACCACGGGTAGTCGAGCCGACTCCCTTTGGCCCTTCGAGAAAACAACAGGCCGATCGAGCCTTAGAGAACCCAAGACGCGGGGCCGCCTTCCTCCGGTCGGTTGCATCACAAGCCTACTACCGAAAGGCGGCCCATCCCTAAACTCACTTGGAGGACGCCATGATAGGGCCGACTCCAAGATGCTGGCCACGAAAAGACCGACTCCAAGAGGCCGGCCACCGGCGAGCGGTCAGGGCCGTGGCCTCAAAGTCTGCACCCCCATAACAATGATGGGACAAGGCCTGGCAACAGTGGAGCCTGCCACCCCAAAATCCCGGAGCACGCATGGCTACAGTACGCCGTACGGGGCAGCCATCACCCGTCCGACATGGCACTGTTGCCATGCTGATCATGACACCCTCCATGACGGGCTGCCAGTACGGCCCGCAGGTGGCGGGCCCCTTCGGTAAGAGAGACGCCCCAAGGCGGCCTTGCCTCCCCAAGCCGTCCTGGGGCACGGTCGGCTTCCTATGGCCGGCTTGCCCCCCTCATCGGGGTGCGTGCACCATTAAGGAGACAAGACGAGGTAGGGCTACAGTGAGAGCCCGCAAGGCGGCGGCACTGTAGCCATGCTTAGCTCGACAAAGCCCTCGTCATCAGAGGCAAGGCAACAGTAACCAGCCCCCGACAAGACCCCCAAGCGGTGGGGCCGCCCTGTCGTCCAATGAGCTGGCAGCCGGCGGTACCCAGCAGTCGGCGGGCCCCAGCGGCCGGCGGAGAAGCCGGCGGCCATAGACACTGACGGCTAGGGCCCGCGCCCAGCCAGATTACCGTTGTACCCCCGGGGGGTAGGCCTATATAAACCCCCCGGGGCACCCATGCAAAGGGTTGATCTTAGATAGTTTTAGACACTACTATAAGGAGAGAAGAGAGCTAGCCTTGCCTTTCTTCCTCCTCACACCGAACAGCTCAAGGAGCCTCTTGTAGCTTCTTGTCGATCTAGTGACCATGCGGAGACCCCGCAGAGCAGGAGTAGGGGTATTATCTCCACGGAGAGCCCCCAACCTGGGTAAGATCCGCCGGCGTGCATGTCTTCGCCTCATCCCGTTTCCAGGCACCAGCGATGTCTTACTAGCTCCCACAATGATAAGCCACCCGTTGGCATATGTCACACCTACCACCTGACATTTGGCGCCCACCATGGGGCCAGGTGCACTGTCGTCTAGAAACCTGCTCTGGACGGGAACCCTTTTCCTCCCCAGCGAGCGTAGCCAGCTCGGCATGCCCGATGGTGCTTGCCCCGACGCGCTACAAAGCGTCGACGACGCCTGTGCGCCGAGCTGCCTCGCCGATCTTCTTGGCGAGGCTCGCATCTCTGACAAGCCCGCATTCGACGCAGGCACAGGCTGCCCTGAGAGCCACCTCGTCAGCCTCCTTGACCAACTCCACGTCTCTAGCGAGCCTACCGTGGACTTGGAGTCGGTTGGCTCCATCGACCCGATGCTTGTCGACTCCGACACGGTGTCGCTCGACGCCTTCCCCACCAACGTGATCATCTTCGAGGACCCTCTTCCTCAAGCTGACAGTGGCGAAAGCACCGTCACCGAGGTGCTAGTCATCAGCCACGGTGTCACCTCTGATGAAATCGCCCACGACGCCCTGCAAGCAACGCTGCACGATCTGTCAGCCCCCATCCCGGTTGACGCTAACATCGAGACGCTGGAGGCACGCCGCCTCGCCCTCCTTGTGGAGGGCCAGAGGATAGCCTCCATGAGACGCCTAACTGAAGCTCACCAGCGTGAGGTTGACTGCGTCGCCTTCGATACGACGCCTCCTGAAGGGCCAAGCCGAGCCGGCATCGTGAAGAAGCACGGCGCGGCCGTCGCCAGCATGCTGGGAGCAGATCGCCCAGTCTACGCCACACCTCTCGAGAACCTACGGGCCGCTCAGTCGATCGTAGATGAGTTGAATGGACTGGGGTCCGACGAGCTCCCCTACATGACCAGACGCATCGAGCAGTTGATTGACGCGGCCGTAGAGCGGCACGAAGCCGGCGTCCGCGCTGGAAGCCCCCCTCGCCGAGAGCACGACGCGACATCACGGACGCCGACTGCAGACGACGCCCGTGGGAGACCAAAGAAGGAGCCGGCGGCTAGCCGCAGTCGGACTCGAGTCACCATCGAGCGCGACGCAGAAGGCCGCCCTCAAGGTGTGGAACAACGAGGCGACCCGCCTCCTCCTCCGCCTCGTGGGGAGAGATATCCCACCCCGCCACCTATCACGCATCCGACTCTCAGTGGCCGACTGGGCCACCGAGAAGGAGTCGGCGAGAATGATGCCTGCCACCGTATCGACCGCCTAGCACAATCCCTGGCACTGGAAGAGGAAGACGATGTGGGCCCGCCCTGTTTTGGCCCCCGCATCCGCGACGAGCCCTTCCCCAAAGGCTTCTCGCTCCCAAGAGACACGCCCAAGTACAACGGCTCCGTGAAGCCGGAAGATTGGTTGATCGACTACTCCACTGCAGTCCACATAGCAAGCGGCAACACGCGTGTTGCCATGAAATATGTCCCCCTCATGCTCCAAGGCACGGCGCGCACCTGGCTCAACAACCTCAAGCCTTACAGCGTCAACAGCTGGCTAGACTTCACGGAAGTCTTCATCCGTAACTTCACCAGCACATACATGTGGCCTCCAAAGCCTCGCCAGCTTTCCTTGTGTGTTCAAAAGCCCAACGAATCGACACGCGACTACCTCACGCGTTGGGCCGAGCTCCGCTACTCCTGCGAGGGGGTGTACGAGGTTCACGCTATAGAATACTTCACCGCCAGGAGCAGAGAAGGCACCCTCCTCAAGCACCGACTCCTCTACGACGAGCCGACTACCCTCGACGAGATGCTGATCATAGCAGACAAGTACGCCACGGCCGACTCCTCAATGAAACCGTGCTCCAAGTAGACGCCTCCGGAAAGGTGCTAGCTCTGGCTCCCAAGATGCCGGCTGGAGAATTCAGCCGACGCCCACAAGGCCCCTATGCCGTCTTCCACCAGCCGGCAGGTGGCCACGGTCGAAGATGAACAACCTGAAGGGCGGCCGGCACCCAAGAAGCAGAAGGGTGGCAGGCTGGCTTGGCAGCCGGCTTTCTCCTACGAGCAAACCCTTGATGTCCCCTGCAAGTTCCACAGTGGCACGAAGCCGTCCAACTACACAACTCGGAAATGCCATTGGCTCACACGAATCTCCAAGGGCGAAGGGCTGTTTCCGCCTCCGCCTGCAGGCCAGCCGCCTCTAGCCCCTCAGCAGCCGGCCGCTCGGCCAGCGGTCAGAGCTATCCAAGACGAGTTCCCCGATGAACATGCCACCTACGTCGTCTTTACAAGCCATATTGAAGACCGGCGCAGCCGGCGCCGACAGCAGCAAGAAGTCAACGCGGTCGCGTCCAACAACCCCGAGTTTATGCACTGGTCGGAGAAGCCTATCAGCTGGAGCCAGGCCGATCACCCAGAGGTGATGTCGTCTCCTGGCTCCTATGCGTTGGTTTTGGATCCACCCTCGCAACGGAAAGGCGAGCCGCCCGTTTCTCCCACGTGCTGATAGATGGCGGGAGCAGCATCAACATACTGTACCGTGATACCATGGAGAAGCTCAACATCAAGCCGAAGCAGCTCATGCCAAGTTGGACTGTGTTCCATGGCATCATACCCGGCCTATCCTGCTCACCAATCGGCAAGATCAAGATGGATGTCCTCTTTGGGGGCAAGGATCATTTCCGCCGAGAAGCAATATGGTTTGAGGTAGTGGATCTGGAGAGCCCATACCACACATTGCTTGGCCGACCTGCTTTGGCCAAGTTTATGGCCGTGCCTCACTACGCTTACCTCAAGATGAAAATGCCAAGTTCCAAGGGCATCATCACCATAGCCGGAGAGTACAAGAAATCTTCTGAGTGTGCAGCAGCTAGTAGCCGGTTGGCCAAGTCCCTTGTGATTGCTGAAGAGAAGAAGACGCTAGATCGAGTCGTAGCCATGGCTGCCAAGCAGCAGGCCCTGTCCCCCGACCCCAAGGAATGTGATGCTCAAGGTTCTTTCCAGCCGGCCAAAGAAACAAAGAAGATACCTCTGGACCCGGAGCACCCGGAGAGGTACGCTGTCGTGGGTACCAGCCTCAACAACAAATAGGAAAGCGAGCTCGTCGATTTCCACCGTGAGAATTGGGACATCTTCGCATGGTCTCCCAAAGACATGCCGGATGTCCTGACGGATTTCCCCGAGCACAAGCTACATGTCTGATCTGACACCAAGCCGGTCAAGCAGCCCTTGCGCCGCCTGTCAGAAGAGAAGAGAAGAGTAGTCGGAGAAGAAATAGCCCGGCTTCTAGCAGCCGGCTTCATTATGGAGGTGTTCTTTCCAGAGTGGCTTGCCAACCCGGTCTGGGTGTTAAAGAAGAACAAGCAGTGGCGCATGTGCATTGACTACACCAGCCTCAACAAAGCCTGCCCTAAAGATCCTTTTGCTCTGCCAAGGATTGATCAAGTAATAGACTCCACAGCCGGATGCGAGCTGTTGAGTTTCTTGGATGCTTACTCGGGCTACCACCAGATAAAATTGGACCCAGCTGATCGCCTGAAGACAGCCTTCATCACCCTATTCGGAGCTTTCTGTTACCTGACTATGACATTCGGCTTAAGAAAGCCGGTGCCACTTTTCAGCGTTGCATGCAGAAATGCCTCCTCAAGCAACTCGGCAGAAATGCCCACGTCTATGTAGATGATGCTGTGGTGAAGACAGAGAAACACGACACCTTGCTGGAAGACCTCAAGGAGACCTTTGAAAATTTGTGCCGGTTTCAGATCAAGCTCAACACTGAGAAATGCGTGTTCCGGGTACCAGCCGGCCAACTTCTAGGCTTCCTGGTCTCCGAACGCAGCATCGAATGCAACCCAGTAAAGATCAAGGCCATAGAGAGAATGAAAATTCCTACCAAGCTGCGAGATGTCCAAAAGATCACCGGATGCCACGCATCTTTGAATCGCTTCATCAGCCGGCTCGGAGAGAAGGCTCTCCCCCTCTACCGACTCATGAAGAAGTCCACTCACTTCGAGTGGCATGACCAGGCGGACCAAGCTTTCCATGAGCTGAAGAAGATGTTGTCCACGCCGCCTATCTTGGCGGCATCGACTGAGAAAGAGCCCATGTTCCTCTACATTGCCGCCACCAGTCGGGTGGTCAGCACAGTTATCGTGGTTCGGCGTCCAGAAGAAGGCCAAGCTCAGCTAGTCCAGAGGCCGGTATATTATTTGAGCGAATTACTGTCGACCTCGAAGCAGAACTACCGGGAGTATCAGAAGATGTGCTATGGTGTGTACTTCGCCTCCAAGAAACTCAAGCCCTACTTTCAAGAGCATCCCATCACGGTCGTATGCACTGCCCCACTCGCCGAGATCATAGGCAGCCGGGATGCATCCGACTGAGTGGCAAAATGGGCCATTGCTGTGGCTCCTTACACAATCTACTACCAGCCCTGCACTGCCATCAAGTCCCAAGCATTCGCCGACTTCCTCGTTGGCTGGGCCGAGACCCAGTAACTGCCACCAGCCCCCGACTCCACTCATTGGAAGATGCACTTCGATGGATCCAAGATGCGCACCGGCTTGGGAGCCAGCATCGTCCTCACCTCTCCCAATGGCGACAAACTCAGATACACATTGCAAATCCATTTTGCCGCCTCCAACAATGTAGCCGAGTACGAGGCACTCATACATGGGCTCCGGCTGGCCAAGGAACTCGGCATCCGCCGGATCCTGTGCTATGGCGACTCAGACTTGGTGGTCCAACAATCATCCGGCGACTGGGACGCCAAGGACGCAAACATGCCAAGCTACCGTTTCCTCATTCAGCAAATCAGCGGATACTTCGAGGGGTGCGAGTTCCTCCACGTGCCATGGGCCGACAACGAGCAAGCAGATGCCCTGGAACGCATAGGCTCCACCCGGCGTCGCCCTCCAACGCCTCCTTAAGCCGTTTGTCAAGCCATCTCTGGAATATAGTTCCATCTTCGTGCTGCCTGACCCCGACGCAGTCGGATCCGACTCGGGGAACCAAGCAGGCGGCTCGAGGACTTCGACAGCCGGCTCGGGGACTGCCATAGTCGAACCCAGGTCGGGGACTACTACACCCAGCCTGGGGACTGCTCTGACACAGCAGGCGGCGGCCGACTCCAACTCTTCACAACCCAGCCCACCCGCCCTGGTTGCAGTAGCCGTTTTGACCATAGAAGAAGTCACAGCTCCATCATGGGCCCAGCCCATCCTCCACCTCCTGATAAACGGAGAACTGTCGACTGACGAGATCTCGGCAAGACAAGTCCAATGCCGAGTCGGAGCATACACAATAATGAACCGAGAGCTTGTTAGGCACGGCGTTACTGGAGTCTTCCAGCGCTGCGTCGAGCTAGAGAGAGGCATAGCAATCCTCGAAGACATCCACTAGGGGGAATGCGGCCACCATGCGGCCTCAAGATCACTTGTCGCCAAAGCTTTCCGCCATGGATTGTTCTGGCGGACTGCTTTGGAGGATGCCAAGGAGTTAGTCAAACACTGCAAAGGGTGCCAAATCTTCGGCTCGAAGCAGCACCTCCCGGCTTCTGCACTCAAGACCATCCCTCTCACCTGGACTTTTGCTGTTTGGGGGCTGGACATGGTGGGCCCATTCAAGACGGCGCGCGGCGGCATGACACATCTACTTGTTGCCGTGGACAAATTTACTAAGTGGATTGAAGCAAAGCCAATCAAGAAACTAAATGCGCTGACTGCTGTGAGATTCATCGCAGATATTACAACCCGGTATGGAGTACCACACAGCATCATCACCGACAATGGCACAAATTTTGCCAAGGGAGCACTGGCACGTTTCTGCGCGACACAGGGCATCCGACTGGACTTAGCGTCTGTTGCCCACCCGCAATCAAACGGCCAAGTCGAGCGAGCAAATGCCTCATCCTCTCTGGCATCAAGCCTCGATTGGTTGTGCCACTGGAGCGTTCGGCCGGCTGTTGGCTCGACGAGCTGCCGGCCGTCCTCTGGAGTCTGCGCACTACCCCGAACAAGTCAACCGGCTTCACCCCTTTCTTCCTTGTATATGGCACCGAGGCTGTCATCCCAACTGACATCGAGTTCGACTCACCTCGGGTCACCATGTACACGGAGGCGGAGTCCAAGGAAACACGAGAAGACGTCGTCGACTTGCTGGAAGAAGGCCGGCTGTTAGCCCTCAGCCGGTCCGCCATCTACCAGCAGGGTCTACGCCGTTACCATAGCCGGAAGGTCAAGCCAAGATCCTTCCAAGAGGGTGATCTTGTGCACCGGCTGATCCAGTGAACAGCCGGCCAGCACAAGCTCTCGGCCCCTTGGGAAGGCCCCTTCATCATCAGCCGGGCTCTAGGCAACGACTCCTACTACCTGATCGACGTGCAGAAGCCGAAGGCACGCAAGAGAGATGATTCCGGCAAGGAGTCGGAGCGACCATGGAACGCCAATCTTCTCCGAAGATTTACAGTTAAAATTTAGTATGTACCACGCTACCTTTTGTATTAAGTACGAGACAACGGGCCCCCCCGAGGAGTACTCGGGGACTACCCTCTTTTATCTATGAATGATGGGTATCATACCCATGGCTATTCCACTACATTCGTATTTTCATCCGGCACCGGGTTCGATCAGTCGGCCCGGGGACTTGCCGCCTTGAGTTATATTCAGAGTTCTACCTGTAGCCAGACAAGTAGTGTACCGGCACCCAAGCCCTCTGTTGTTGAAAGTCGCATCTCGAAGAATCAACTGTCCAGCTGGCAAGAGCCAAAGGCAGGAAGGGATGCCCACACGAAAAATGGCTAAAGATTAACGAACTTATATAACCCAAGCCG